>NC_068370.1:27134712-27147212 GCF_020536995.1 Dreissena polymorpha
ACGCGAAGGAGAGCTTCCCGCAGAAATAGCTTGTTTCCATTGGTAAAGTTGTCATGTGTAGTCTGCTAAAATGTTGTCTGCTGAATTTCTAAAATTAGCATTTTCTTCATTTTTTTTCAAAGAATACTATCAGAATAGCAAACAGTTTGGATCCAGATGAGACGCCACGTTCTGTGGCATCTCATCTGGATCCAAACTGTTTGCAAAGACCTTCAAAATTCGGTTCCAGCCCTGAAATAGTTAATGATTTTCTGCAGTGTCGTAGAACTTTACATCATGTTTTTACGACTTCTATCGAAAATCGGTATCATCAATGTAAACATTTTGGCGTAGCAGACGAGATAATGTAATTTAAAGAGTGACTTTGTTCAAGATTGGATTTTCATCCGACAAATAAGTTAATAAAGAAGAATCTGACGGTAAAACTGACACAGATTATGATGGAAAAGGGCATTGGAGCTGTGGTAGCATGGAGCACATCGGTCAAGGAGGCCAGAATATGATAACGTTTAATAAATGTCACCTGCTGTACAGACATCATTTGTTTAACTGGTGATAAACAGTGAAATTACAACAAACAATTTATGTTGTTAAATAGTTTTATTTTATTTTTTACTCTGTGCATCAAAATAACTTTCTTGTGTTCACTAATTACTTTCTGATAAAACCTGATTACACAGTTACACGACACAATTCTGTTTATTTGCCATGTCATTTATGGTCTAGTAGACATCAGATTCGGGCCAGTACATTTTTAGAGGAGCTGGTCCGATGGTCTGGCTGTAAAAAAAGTTAATGTCGAACCCTGCAATGACATTACAACCAGTGTAGAGATGTCCAAACATGCACCCACTAAAACAACTGTATTCAGTATTCACAGTGCAAACAATCGAAATCCTGTTGGCAAAAAAACGTCACTTTGCTGCTGTTTTATAATCATTTCTAATAATTCCAATCGTTTCTAGCAAGAAGTAAGTTATTTAAAAAAATGTATAATGGAAACAGAACGTTGTGTATGCTTATCTAATCTCACAATTAATATCCAAATCAAAATCTCACTTTCGTCGTGTGATGAAAAACAATGGTGGGTTAATTAAATACTGTATGCATGTTTGAGACTGATTCAGTAAAACTCAATGCATTTGACGAGTTCGATTTTTTTTTAAACAGTGCGAATGTCAAAATGAATACATGGATGAATACATACAAGGATGAATAAGTACTTCCACGTGGATTGATTTCCTTCATAGATTCCAAAATTGTTCATTTACAGCGTGACATAAATCTGTACCGACTATTTTCGACTAAAGGAGTTTGGATTTAGCAAACAATATTCCAAAAACATAATCGAAAGATAGGGAGAATTATAAAATACTGTACATATTTATTTAAGACATTTCAACTTGACTTTCTAGACTATATAGTGCAAATATTTTGTCAACTGAATTTGAGTTATAATGCATGTATGTAGATCGACCTTTATCAAACAAACTAGAAATAAACAGTGACCTATAAAGTCATGATACAGATATGCTATGCATGTGCGTTGACCGTAAATATTCATCTCAGAAATATGTTTATCATCAATATTATAATCAACAACCAATTTTGTATTTATCTTCATCGGTCACAATCATAAACAACAAAACTAAGTAAACTTGTCCACACCATCATCATCAGCTAATTAGTGTCATCATTATGTCATCATTATCAATATAATATTAATTATTAAAACATTAATATGATAGCACACATGTATATTTTTGCACACACCTGGATCAGTGTGTGCCATTTTGATCTTCATATGTTCATCGTGCTACTACTGCGACTGCATCGTAAACTTTTAGCTTGTTACAACTTTTGAGGATTCATTGTTTGCATCCATCTTAATAAAACTTGATCAGCATGTTAATCTAGACAATATCTAGGCAAAGTTCAACTTTGGGTCACGTGCACACAAACCTATATTTATTTCGAATACAGGTAAAGAACGTCAAAAAACTGAATAACCAGGTACAAAAACCGTCATATAAAGAGGCAACACGCATGACTCAATCTTGATGAAACATTGTCATAATATTTATCTTATAGTAAATAGGCCGAGTTTGAATTTCGGTTACGTGAGTTCAAAAGCTTGTTTGTCATGTGAAATCTAAGAAAACCATGTTACTACTCTGGACCCACATACAAAGACCATCATTACCCTCTTGATGGCCATTATTGCCCTGAATCGCTAACCGGATTTCACAGTGTGATACCATGGTGATCTTAGCTGGTAAACGTTTTTGTTTTTAAACTGCTATTTTATGCAAAAAGAAAGAGTTATCAGCCCTGCGAAATCAATATCAACCAAATATTCATTCGATTAAGGACCATTGCAGGATGCAATATACCCAACTCTACATCTTGGCCATGGGTTTTACAAAAGATGACGCTAACGACAAAGCATCAAGACTGTTTTTCAGCACTTTAGTTTGAGAGAAGATCATTACATGTTTCGCTGTGTACATCAGAGACAAGAAAAAAACGGGAGAGCGGGAAAGCGACTTATTAAAACAAACTTGAAAGACGATGACTTTTAGGTTTCAGTCTCGGAGCAGAATGGACAGAAAAGTAAATTATGTGGCGCTAGCAAAGCTTTTGCTGTTTTGACTTATGAGCACAGATAGATAGGACAGGGTACTGCCATACGATTTTATATATAGATTATTTATCCAGTCTTTATTATTTTACAATCAATACATATTTTTTCAAACCTTTAAAGTAAGCAGCATGACAACTTATGTGTTTGAAAACAAAAATACACAGCTAAATAACGAACTTACTAAATATGAAATTCACAAGTTGGAAGTATACACAATAATACGCAGATTATTTTTCACCCATTTCATAGCAGATAAACTGTGTTTCTTTAACGCAAAGTTCAATTTGTACCGAGTTTGTTCATTGAAAATTCATATCGAATAGAATTTATGTTAACTGGTTAATTAACCTGTTTATAAATTACAAATATTTTAATATTTATAAAGATATATTTCCTCTTACCTGATGTTGACTCAAATAAATACAACAATTAAAATCGAAATACTTTGGACTTTGTATTGCACACACGTGTGCTGAATGCTGATTATCAACAATTCGAGTTTTATCTTCTATAATTAAAACCGAAATACTTTGGACTTTGTATTGAACAACCGTGTGCTTAAAGTCGATTATCAACCATTCGAGTTTGATCCGGCAATCGTTACTTAAACACAAACATAATGAATATTTACGTGAAAAATAACTTTTTCTAATCCAACTTCGGCTTCATAATGTGAGGGAATGAAGCAACGAATGCCAGGAAAGGTTTTTGCCAATATTCCATAGACTGTTATGCGGAAGTTTAATAATTTAAAATGGCTGTAACTCGATATGCAACCTGATATTATCTCAAATACTACCAAACGGGGTACGTATGTGTCATCGTTAATACAAAGAAGAGAATAAGTTACTAGTCTGTCATCAATTTTTATCAAAACAATTGACATTAACATTTTAAAAGAGTGTTTGCTGCTTTCGTAGTTCTATTACGATCTGCTTTAAAATGGGACAGTAGGAGATAAGATTATGGGATCCTTTTAAAAAACGTTGATTGATTATGAGAGGAAATAACCTTTTGTCCGCCGACGGTTATTGTCAGTAAATTGTCTTATCTTAGCTTAAAATATGATGTAATGTTAACATTAACACTATTCCTACGAAAGTTATTGTTTATCTTGAATAATTTGAGATTTTTTTTGTAAAATGACAACCGACACTATCTAACCGTATAACACGTTCACTGCATATTATCTTTAAAACACTTTTATAAAGCATTCATTGAGATAACTTGTTTTCAATTTGGTTAAACGACCATATTCAAGAAATTGATAAAAAAAGAACACATTGTGTTTTACCAAGCGCACTAACTCTATTGACTAAGAAAAATTTAAAATATCGGTTCATCAATTTATAATCGTCATTCGAAATCGGTATAATAATAAAGAGTGTGTAACACTCAATACAGTTTATTTGATGAGTTCAAACGCATAGACACACAATTTCATTCTTATGAAGTTGTCTTTATCTTGCGTTAATTTACTTTGTTCCTAATTGCCAGTTTGTCTACATGTATGTTGCCTCTGTCTATATTTTAAACTGTCTAAAGTGTAAAATAATATAACTGGTTGGAAATGATACTTTTTAAATATGCTTTCTGCACAAAAACTTCACATTTATAATGATGTTTGATACTGCGTCATTTCAATAAATACTTTTCTTAAAAATATATGATGACTTGCATATACTTTTTTTCAGTAGATCTAGTCTTTTGACAAACAAATCGGCCACTGCTTTGTTTACAGTAACTGCAGTTTTGGACTTGTTATAAAAATAAATATGATAACACTAAAATAATTATAATAATCAATATCACCATCATAACTGCTATAATAATCATCATTATTACCATAATTGTTTTATTTTCATTTTCATCATCATGATCATTATAATTATCAATACTGACAACATGATCATCATCGTCAAAACATCTTCATCGGGATAATCTTTTTCTCCATCATCATCATCATTATCATCTAAAACACCAGCAGCATTGTGAGCATAATTATCGTCTAAATAATTACTTCTACCATTGTCAGCATGTCGTAATCTTCAAAATTCTCCAACTTATTGTCAGTAAAGTTTTTTTGATTAATTCTAGTCTAAATATAATTATCAAACCATGATTGACCATGAATCTAGGACAGAATATAAATTGAGTTTGAATATATCAATGTATAGGATGATGAAAGATTAATCATATTCATAAGACTTAATGGTCAAACCAGTGTTGACCATGGAGCCAGGCCGACCATTAACCACGCGGTCTGTGAAACTTGTTTACAGGACCATAACAACTGAATCATAATGGTCATAATAGTCATGGCAAAACCATGGTTAACCATATTAATAGAGCGCATATAAACAACGCGGTCTATTTAATAGTGTTGACCATTTAGAATGGTGTTCTCCAATGAAAAACGATTATTCGCTAAAGAGACCATGGTCACCAGTGCGTCAAAACTACCCGTCATGGAACAATTGACCATGGGAAAAGCATGGTCATTTCAATGGCAATCATGTTTTTTTTAATAATCCATCATGTCTTAAACCTGGTCAGCCATGTTTTTTAGATTGGGTTCATTTGACAGGGCTAGCTGATACGAGTTATTGAAATGGAATTTGCTATACTACTACTACCGGTTCGTTTTTGGTCGATCGGAGCAAGATAATTTAGGTCGGCCGTTCCGATCAACGGCGACGTCACAGCGCCCACACTAAGTTCTTGGTGCGTCTTCTAAGACAGCACTTCTATCTGTACATTTGTACAGCGTTGCGTGTGCGTCTATGGCGTTTTTAGGGCAATCAGACGATGTACCTGCAAGAACGCCACAATTACGCACAGCGTTGAGTTTGGTAATATTAAAAGACGTTGCCATAAGAGCGTTGATAAGTTGTTCTTGGCGTTGGAATACCGTTTTCTTGGTAATGTTTCGGCGTATGAATGGCCGTATAACCGCAAAAAGATCGCTAGGGCGGTGTGACGGGTGTATAATAGTTCTATTCGAGCACATGAAAATTAATGGGGTACTGTATCTCATATGCAAATTTACATGAATACAAGGGGCAACATCAAAAATGATCAGTAAATCGAGGGTTTGTTTTCGCAATTCTAAGTGACACTTATGTGCGTATTATCAAGATATTTGAGTTAACTACAATGACCCCTTTTGATTTTTGTATTTCACTGAAATTTTTATCTCGATCACCATTTATACCGATTTTATGTTTATGCTTAACTTGGCCTTTTACTTATTTATCTCGTATATTTACGAGAGCTTCTGGGAAAAGTAACATTTCACCATGAAACGCTAAATTAATAAAATATAAATAAAGCAGGCTGTATAATAACATCGGATGCGTGTAAATAGTATTTAATATTTAGTTAAACACAACAACGCCAGTGTCACACAACGTTTTAAATGCAGGTACGTGCCTACATATCAGAGCATTTTTAAAGTAACATGCAATCTTTTTGAGCTTTGAATAACGATTTCTTTTATCTGGCATCATTTTTTACGAAATATGAAAAATGATTATATAACAATAAATTATTTATTATTTTCGAACGAGACTACTTCTCCAGATATTCATATATAACTTTTGGTTTGAAAATGGCGATGGCTTTAAATGTTCTGTGGCATTAATTTGCAACGTTACAAAGAAATTATCTGCCAAAACTAACTTAACGTAACCAAAACTGAAACAGTGTTTGTTATTTCCAAAAAGATACATATGTAAACTAATTGGCGTCATATAATGTTATATATAAAAAAGATCAAGTTACGATTGGTGTGGTGTCCTACTACATATAAATTTGTTGAGTTTAAAAACATAAATTATATAAATAAACACATCCTCCATTCACAAATACATAATATATTATGATGAATACGGCATCTTATTTGGTCCTGCTCACGAAATGATCATTTGTAAAAACGCGTACTGGCTGAGTTATTAATTTAATGAACTCCTTTCAATTATGATATATGATATATGTCAGTAAAAATTAAAACATGCCATTAATATTGAATATGTAAATTTTAACTGATTATGATTGAGCGTTGTAAATATATACAACAGCATGCTCTTAACCGACGTTTAAAATGTCCCATTCTTTGACTTTATTAACGAATGGGCGTGAGTGTTTAATCAAACGCGGAAACGTAAAGCAAATCTCTTTTATGCAATAAATTTCACAATGTTTATTGATTGAATAATCGAATAAAATTGATTTGAACAAAAATAAAGATTAAAATATTATAAAACATGAACAAAGTACTAGTTATACCGTGCAATAGAAATTTGAGTTGTAAGTTACCACGGTTTCATAACCATATTGTTAAATTTAGATCTAGAGTTTTCAGCTATTGAATCTTTTCACGTAAAATATATGAAACTCGTTTGACTAGATGAAAGTACATATTTTACGACTGTACTGAATATAAAAACTCGTCTCATTTTAGATCAGCTTAATGTATAATAAAAACAATCATCTTAAAACGCAATGACGTGGCAAAATTAAAACGAAACAAAAACTACACAGGTTCTCAGCAAAAATATGATAAACCTATCTGATCATAAGGCGCATACTTTTCTCAAACATAACTTAGTTTGTTTCTACAGGTGCCATAGCGAATTTAACTAAATGTCATTCTTAACTGCGCATGGCTAATCAATTTTCATTAAAAAAAAAATCTGTCATCAACAATGTTAATGATAGGTTGTAATAAGTGTAATCGCGCCGAATTGAATCAATGCGCATTAACTATGTCCTTCACGTAGCATGCGCAAATGAATTATGTAATATTATCAACACATGAACTATAGCATTAGCAATCTAGCTACAAGATGATGCATATATTGCGATTTCTGTTACATAAAGCACTGAATAAAAAGCTTATCGTACACTTTTTTATGCACTACGAACAATATGATGATTGTGGCATTTATGATTTATGCAAGAGGTTTGGGTTCGTCAACTAAATTCATTCACAAATTGAAACATAATGTGAATATCGTGTTAAATGGAATATTTTTGAACGGGGCGTATATAGATAACAATTCAATAAACTATGTTTGTATTATAGGCGTCCACTATCTGCTGCGTCTTAATGACGAAGTATTTTTGCTCAGAACAGGTCATTAATAATCTGAGGTGGGAAAATAAAACTTCTGCTGATAAACAAGTATAGTGGGATATTGCGTAACCTCGTCCATAGTGCATGCTACGACAGCGGAGTTCAATTTGATATGTCTGGGAAACGTCCTTTTGTTCTCAACAGATACCAGCGATCTTTTGTATTCACGGATGCTAACAACGCAATAGTAGAAGGTTAAGTTTGATTATATTCACAGTTCTCAATTTATAAAACATTAAAACATTGAACATGAGTTCACCAATTACTACAGGTATACTATAGACAGCAACAAAAATGATTTATAATCGCTTAAACCGCATATAAAAAACAACTAAATATAACAAGAAATATCTATCAAAAAGGTAGTCGGCGTAAATGCTGATAAATAAATTTTGCAATTTACGTTTCTAAATAATTAAAGGGGCCTTTTCACGTTTTGGTAAATTGACAAAATAAAAAAAAAAGTTGTTTCAGATTCGCAAATTTTAGTTTTAGTTATAGTATTTGTAAGGAAACAGTAATACTGAACATTTACCAAGCGCTAAAATAGCCAATATATGCATCTTTTGACGATTTAAAAACCTGAAAATTATAAAGCGTTGCAACGCGAAACGATTTAATAATTTGGAGAGTTCTGTTGTTGTCGTTATATTTTGTGAAACAACGCGGATTGCTTATATAAAGTATAAAATACTTTCTACATTGCGTGAGCGCGGATGGCCGAGTGGTCTAAATGGATTATACGTTTACTCCAGGACTCCAGGGCTAAGTGGTTCGAACCCAGTTGTGGGTTACTTTTTTTTCTTTTTCTTTTAAAGTTTATTCTCGTTTTTTCACTGGAGCTTTTTATTTCCAATGTTTACAATTATCTATATAAAGCAGTCAATAACAAACTTCAAAACATGCAAACATCTGTGAAAAGGCCCCTTTAAATTGAAAACAAAGTTAAACTATTGTGTGTGTTTTTCACTTGTTAGTCGCATATTCACCGCATGAAATGTGTAATAATATTGTCAAACCACACATTATTGTAAGTAGATAAAAATTATACTACGGGAGTGCACATCATATGTGTCCTCATTTGCCTTATTATGAGTGTATTTCTTCATCCTCGAAATATATCGTGTGTTAATATTTGATTTACACGCAGGTTTCATTCGACACATTTAAATCACACTGTCATAGCCGCGTCATCCGAAAATGGGTCTCATGCGTTTCGGTCAGCGTATCTTAAGCCCATCCTGTGCATTTGCGCAGTCTGGTCAGAGGTGATGCTGTTCGCTATAAAATCACTCAATGGGTTATGGTCGCATTATGTATCTCCCGGACTGAGATATGCTTTTTGTTGTTGTTGTTCTGAGTTTATTTGCAGGTCCCACGCCCCTTCACGGAGTCATTTTAGATGGACCTGCCCCTGTGACCGTTCATTGTGAATTGTAAATGGCAAATTTTAGCGATACAAAATTGAATTAAAAATAGCAAATTTGTAAATAAGGGCAGCCTATCCAGGCGTTCAGGAACAATTTCCAGACGTGCAGACGAGTACGGCAAACATTTGTGTTTGGATAATTAAACGATTTTCCTCTTATCGTGACACTATAATATTTCGGTAATTTTTGTTTTCTCATTTTGAAAGCAAAACTCTGTTTATCGATAGTCAGTTATATATTCCCCGGACGATTTAGTGAACGAGTACTGGCCCTAAAATTCTGCGAGAAGGATTTTAACGCGTAATTGTAACTGAGCAACAATTTGTGTCGTTTGAACAACCAGGGAGTAGTCCGGAAATCCTTACACTGGTTAGTGCTATATCCTTTGCGCTGAGCACAGACACAGTGATGTACCCACAGTTCAGAGGTTTTATCTCGAATCAGCCTATGAAATATTCGAACATATTCGTGCGTGTCTGCTGGCGTTATGTAAAAGTCATTTAAGGTGAAAAGCTTGGTAAAACAGCTATGCCTAAAAAAGCGCATTAATACCCATGTTTAGGTCAGAGTTGATGACACCGTGTGAACTGCTAGGGTATCAAGTAATTCATAAACAACAAAGTACGAGTCAACAGAGCAGTCTTTATGACTACCTAATTCGTGAGTAAAAAATATTGCTCGCAGATTTTTTTTACTAATTTTCATCATCTATCTTATTGTATATTTTAAATATGCATACGGTGTCAATAATCAAAAGTTTTGTACAGGGAATTTTCATCATGAAATTATATTCTTAGTGAGATAGGTTTTGGATATTTCAACAATATTCATTTAATATGATGGTGATTGCAAATTGTCTTTATATTCAGTTCTCATTACCATTTTCATCATACTTTCTATTATTTCAGAACGACAAAAAGGGCCATGTTGTTGTTATTTTGTCTAAGTTATCTCTATACAATAAATAGGATGATAAAAAGTGCAAACCCTCTGCTATATGTCGACCCGTGCGTTAAGACACACTCTTTATAAATTTGAATGGCTAGTGTTCACTTCAAACTTGCGATTAATTTTGAGTAAGTAATAGCGAACAACTTCAGTGACTTCAGCGCTTTGATATTGTCTTGTCAAGAAACTTTTCCAATTATATATCGAGTAAGCAACTCAATCGCTTTGGGTAAAATAGTTTAAAAGGTAAAATTAAACAAAGATGTGTTTGAATGATGTAGAGAATGCATTGCATTCCAAACATCATAAATCTTGGCAACAACATTTTTTCCTTCAATTCCTCGACACAGATTGTAACTGTGTTATGTTCGTTGAAAACCCTCTGCTATGTCAATTATAATAGGATTTTGACACTCAAGAAGTTACGTACAATCTTCAACATATTCACAGATGCCCCAATTGATTTCAATGTCGATTGCGAAACCATATAATATCTTTATGAAAGTAAATGTATTATTTACAATGTCCAAAGCACATAACCGCATGCAAACGGCCATGAACTCTCTGGTCCTTCTGGTAATATCAATGTTGTGTCGAATTCATTCAGTAGTAGTCGAAGTATTGGAAGTTGTTGTAATTATTAGTGAAGAAGAAGTATTTGTAGAAGTAGTAGTAACAGAAGTAGTAATACAAGAAGTAGTTCTACTAATTTTATTAGCAAGAGTAGTAATAGTAGTTTGGCGCGATTTTAATTGGTTGTTTTAACTACTTAATCGTACATTTAACATTTAGAAGTATTCTCTAAAGAATATACTACCTTGTTTACTATTCGTAAGTTCATAATGTCAGCAAAATACTAAACATCATTCAATCATCACAATTTTCCGTTAAAAAGCTGTCTATGAAGTGTTTTCGTGTTATAAAAACTGGAAATAATCAATTAAATATTTCTGTAAAGATGAATTACATAACTTAAGTTCAAAAACTTACTAGCTGTCACTATCCGAACTGCGTGGATGCTAGCACAACTGTCATCTAGCAATGATCCTGTCGTTTATATTCTTATCTTAGAGATTCAACATTTATAATAATAACACTACATGCTACTTTAAGAACTATTCATTTCGTTTAACGTTCATATAGGTTGTTATTAGCGTAAATGTAACCATTTATAAATGAGCTTTTTCTATGTGGCATCATTTCGTATATTTTGTTCCCGAAATATTTCTTCATTGTTTTGCTGCCAAATGATTTAATTCAGATAGAATGCATTTTGTGAAATGCAGTTAAATTTTTATCTAAATACGCTCTTACAATGTTATTGTTAGTTAAAATAGCATGCAATCATTGAGTATTTTTTGCACAGAACTAGTTTTTTTTTAAATATTTTGATTGTATTAATTGTTGTAATTGTAATTCCTTTTCAATTGTTGGTACTATGAATCTTTACCTAAGTTCGTAACGATAGTTAAATATGCCGCTGGTAACAAAAATTTGGTATGAAAACACACAGTTGTGTTTCTACCGGGTACACCGACTTCCCCCCAAAACACAAGCCCACATCAAAATGGAAAATCTTCCAGTAACAACTAACAACTAAAAAGCTGTATATTGCAGCTATATTTTAAACCTTGTCTCAACTTTCGTGTGTCTAGTAAGTTATAATGTAGGAGCTCTGGGTCCACACATAATGCGTCCTCGGGCGCGAAAGGACCCTATAAACTTCGAAATACACACACATTTGGTATGAGAACACGGGAAGTAGTTAGTCAATGCGAATTAAAGTAAATGTAGTTACTAACAATAAAGAGCATCCCGATCTTGTAAATTAATTAATGAAAGTCTATACAGTACTATATTCGGAGCAAGAAAAAGACAGATTTTTTGACGACTTTTTAATAAAAAATTGAATTTGGACGTTTAAGAATTTTCGTTAGATTTCAGGCTTTGGTTTATAGAATTTCGAAACTGTCATACCAAATAAGCTTTTTAAGTATCTCATAGCATGGGTATTTAGGATTAGCAATTTGGATCCAGAAGACCGTTAAATGACGAGAGCTTGGTTTGGACACGGCACTAGGCACGGAAGAACTACTCATTGCAGCCTAAAATATACCTGTGCCGTCGTCCCTAATTTCACCCCAACGGCCAGACCGGTAAAGGGAATGATGATGATGAGGAGGAGGAGGAGGAGGAGGAGGAGGAGAAGGAGGATTATGATAAGGACGATGATGATGAGGAGGAGGAGGAGAAAAAAGAGGAGGAGGAGGAGGAGGAGGAGGATGATGAGGACGACAACCACGACGAAGACGGCGGTGACGACGACGAGGACGATATTGTT